>NC_079221.1:57228132-57258492 GCF_029633865.1 Lampris incognitus | reverse complement strand
GACAGACAGACAGACAGACAGACAGACAGACAGACAGAGAGAGAGAGAGAGAGAGAGAGAGAGGGAGAGAGTGAGACGGAGAGCGAGACAGAGAGAGAGGGAGAGAGAGAGAATAATAATAAAAAAATTCCCCCATTCTACCCGGCCAATTACCCCGCCCTCCCGAGCCGTCCCGGTCTCTGCTCCGCCCCCTCTGCTGACCCGGGGAGGGCTGCAGACCACTACATGTCTCCTCCCATACATGTGGAGTCACCAGCCGCTTCTTTTCACCTGACAGTGAGGAGTTTCACCAGGGGGACGTAGAGCGTGGGAGGATCACGCTGTTCCCCCCCCAGTCCCCCTCCTCCCTGAACAGGTGCCCCGACCGACCAGAGGAGGCGCTAGTGCAGCAACCAGGACACATACCCACCTCCGGCTTCCCACCCGCAGACACGGCCAACTGTGTCTGTAGGAACGCCTGACCAAGCCGGGGGTAACACGGGGACTCGATCCGGCGAGCCCCGTGTTGGTAGGTAACAGAACAGACCACCACGCCACCCGGAGGCCTGGATGATTTATCCCTTTTATTCTCATTCCTTTGATATGAGCTTCATAAGGTAAGCTTAATGGCCTTTAAGCTTATGTGCGAATGCTCTGAAGTGTTTTAAATGTGCGTTGTTTTAAGTGTCTCAAAGTAAAACGTGTAGCTTTGTGTTCACCTGCCTCATGTCATGACACACCTGCTCCTGTCTGAGTGTAAAGCCCTGCAGCTGCAGCTCACGCACAACAGCTGCTACAGTAATACTCAATGTTATCTTCAGATATCTGTGTGTGCGTTCATATATATCTGGCAGGGTTGTGTATTGTTCATATACGTATATCTGGTAGGGTTGTGTATTGTTCATATATATCTGGTAGGGTTGTGTATTGTTCATATATATCTGGCAGGGTCTTGTATTGTTCATATACGTATATCTGGTAGGGTTGTGTATTGTTCATATACGTATATCTGGTAGGGTTGTGTATTGTTCATATATATCTGGCAGGGTTGTGTATTGTTCATATACGTATATCTGGTGGGGTTGTGTATTGTTCATATACGTATATCTGGTAGGGTTGTGTATTGTTCATATACGTATATCTGGTGGGGTTGTGTATTGTTCATATATATCAGGTAGGGTTGTGTATTGTTCATATATATCTGGCAGGGTTGTGTATTGTTCATATATATCAGGTAGGGTTGTGTATTGTTCATATACGTATATCTGGCAGGGTTGTGTATTGTTCATATATATCAGGTAGGGTTGTGTATCGATGAGAATCTGGTGATACGATACATATCATGATACAGGGTTACGATTCAATATATTGTGATATATTGTGACACTGTCAGAAGGTGATATATTGTGATACTGTAAGAAGGTGATATATTGTGATACTGTAAGAAGGTGATATATTGTGATACTGTAAGAAAGTGACATATTGTGATACTGTAAGAAGGTGATATATTGTGATACTGTAAGAAGGTGATATATTGTGATACTGTAAGAAGGTGATATATTGTGATACTGTAAGAAGGTGATATATTGTGACACTGTAAGAAGGTGATATATTGTGACACTGTAAGAAGGTGATATATTGTGATACTGTAAGAAGGTGATATATTGTGACACTGTAAGAAGGTGATATATTGTGATACTGTAAGAAGGTGATATATTGTGACACTGTAAGAAGGTGATATATTGTGATACTGTAAGAAGGTGATATATTGTGACACTGTAAGAAGGTGATATATTGTGACACTGTAAGAAGGTGATATATTGTGATACTGTAAGAAGGTGATATATTGTGATACTGTAAGAAGGTGATATATTGTGATACTGTAAGAAAGGTGATATATTGTGATACTGTAAGAAGGTGATATATTGTGACACTGTCAGAAGGTGATATTTTGTGACACTGTAAGAAGGTGATATATTGTGACACTGTAAGAAGGTGACATATTGTGACACTGTAAGAAGGTGATATATTGTGATACTGTAAGAAGGTGATATGTGACACTGTAAGAAGGTGATATATTGTGATACTGTAAGAAGGTGATATATTGTGATACTGTAAGAAGGTGATATATTGTGACACTGTAAGAAGGTGATATATTGTGACACTGTAAGAAAGGTGATATATTGTGACACTGTAAGAAGGTGATATATTGTAATACTGTAAGAAGGTGATATATTGTGATACTGTAAGAAGGTGATATATTGTGATACTGTAAGAAAGTGACATATTGTGATACTGTAAGAAGGTGATATATTGTGATACTGTAAGAAGGTGATATATTGTGACACTGTAAGAAGGTGATATATTGTGATACTGTAAGAAGGTGATATATTGTGACACTGTCAGAAGGTGATATATTGTGATACTGTAAGAAGGTGATACATTGTGACACTGTAAGAAGGTGATATATTGTGACACTGTAAGAAGGTGATATATTGTGATACTGTAAGAAGGTGATATATTGTGATACTGTAAGAAGGTGATATATTGTGACACTGTAAGAAGGTGATATATTGTGATACTGTAAGAAGGTGATACATTGTGACACTGTAAGAAGGTGATATATTGTGATACTGTAAGAAGGTGATATATTGTGACACTGTAAGAAGGTGATATATTGTGATACTGTAAGAAGGTGATATATTGTGATACTGTAAGAAGGTGATATATTGTGATAGTGTAAGAAGGTGATATATTGTGATACTGTAAGAAGGTGATATATTGTGACACTGTAAAAAGGTGATACATTGTGACACTGTAAGAAAGGTGATATATTGTGATACTGTAAGAAGGTGATATATTGTGATACTATAAGAAGGTGATATATTGTGATAGTGTAAGAAGGTGATATATTGTGATACTGTAAGAAGGTGATATATTGTGACACTGTCAGAAGGTGATATATTGTGATACTGTAAGAAGGTGACATATTGTGATACTGTAAGAAGGTGATATATTGTGACACTGTAAGAAGGTGATATATTGTGATACTGTAAGAAGGTGATACATTGTGACACTGTAAGAAGGTGATATATTGTGATACTGTAAGAAGGTGATACATTGTGACATTGTAAGAAGGTGATATATTGTGATACTGTAAGAAGGTGATATATTGTGATACTGTAAGAAGGTGATATATTGTGATACTGTAAGAAGGTGACATATTGTGATACTGTAAGAAGGTGATATATTGTGATACTGTAAGAAGGTGACATATTGTGATACTGTAAGAAGGTGATATATTGTGACACTGTAAGAAGGTGATATATTGTGACACTGTAAGAAGGTGATACATTGTGACACTGTAAGAAGGTGATACATTGTGACACTGTAAGAAGGTGATATATTGTGACACTGTAAGAAGGTGATATATTGTGATACTGTAAGAAGGTGATACATTGTGACACTGTAAGAAGGTGATATATTGTGATACTGTAAGAAGGTGATACATTGTGACATTGTAAGAAGGTGATATATTGTGACACTGTAAGAAAGGTGATATATTGTGATACTGTAAGAAGGTGACATATTGTGATACTGTAAGAAGGTGATATATTGTGATACTGTAAGAAGGTGACATATTGTGATACTGTAAGAAGGTGATATATTGTGACACTGTAAGAAGGTGATATATTGTGATACTGTAAGAAGGTGATATATTGTGATACTGTAAGAAGGTGATATATTGTGATACTGTAAGAAGGTGACATATTGTGATACTGTAAGAAGGTGATATATTGTGACACTGTAAGAAGGTGATATATTGTGATACTGTAAGAAGGTGATACATTGTGACACTGTAAGAAGGTGATATATTGTGACACTGTAAGAAGGTGACATATTGTGATACTGTAAGAAGGTGATATATTGTGACACTGTAAGAAGGTGATATATTGTGACACTGTAAGAAGGTGATATATTGTGATACTGTAAGAAGGTGATACATTGTGACACTGTGAGAAGGTGATATATTGTGATACTGTAAGAAGGTGATATATTGTGGTTTCATAGGCCTGTGTTCTTTGTGCTCATACTACTTCCTGTCTCAGTTTATGTTGTTGTGTTGGAGTGGAAGAGTCACATGGCTGAAGATAGATTACAACACTGTTGTCTAGCGGCCGTGGGCTTACACACAACACAACATGTTTGTCACGAACCTTTACGTGTAAACAATTAAACATGGATACAGTGGTGTTGAGAATGGGGACAGTATCACACAAGATAATATGGGGATACTAGAGTGTATCAATATTTTCTTTCACCCCTAACATCCGGTTGTGTGTGTGTAGCTGTGTGGATGATGCCTCACCTTGTTTGACCAGGTGTACTTCCCCGTCTCTGCTCTTTTCCCATAATCCATAGCAGTGAGAGCCGCGGCTGCAGCGGACCGTGGCGTTCTCCTGTACCACCCCTCGAAGCTCATTGGCCGGTCCGCTGTGTTGCTCCTCCCACTGCTGCTGCTGGTCAGCAAACGCACACTGTCTCTCCTCAGACTGGGCCGCTGCAGACACACACACGGCGATGGGGAGTGACTGGTCAGATTACACACGAATAACATCCGTCTGTCGTGTGCGGGAGTGTGTGCATGTTTAGTGGCTGGTGTGTGTCTTTAGATGCTTTGTTGTGTGTGTGTTATGTGTTATGTGTGTTTGGGTGTTCTTAGTGTAGTTGTTTAGTGGCGTGTATATTGTTTTTTTTCTGGGCCGATACGAAAACCGACACAGGGAACCGGTATACCGATAACCGACACATGGAACCTGTATACTGATAACCGACACAGTGAACCTGTATACTGATAACCGACACAGTGAACCTGTATACCGATAACCGACACATGGAACCTGTATACCGATAACCGACACAGTGAACCTGTATACCGATAACCGGCACATGGAACCTGTATACCGATAACCGACACATGGAACCTGTATACTGATAACCGACACATGGAACCTGTATACTGATAACCGACACATGGAACCTGTATACTGATAACCGACACATGGAACCGGTATACCGATAACCGACACATGGAACCTGTATACTGATAACCGACACATGGAACCTGTATACTGATAACCGACACATGGAACCTGTATACTGATAACCGACACAGTGAACCGGTATACTGATAACCGACACATGGAACCTGTATACTGATAACCGACACAGTGAACCTGTATACTGATAACCGACACATGGAACCTGTATACTGATAACCGACACATGGAACCTGTATACTGATAACCGACACAGTGAACCTGTATACTGATAACCGACACATGGAACCTGTATACTGATAACCGACACATGGAACCTGTATACTGATAACCGACACAGTGAACCGGTATACTGATAACCGACACAGTGAACCGGTATACCGATAACCGACGCATGGAACCTGTATACCGATAACCGACGCATGGAACCGGTATACTGATAACCGACACAGTGAACCTGTATACTGATAACCGACACAGTGAACCTGTATACTGATAACCGACACATGGAACCTGTATACTGATAACCGACACATGGAACCTGTATACCGATAACCGACACATGGAACCTGTATACTGATAACCGACACATGGAACCTGTATACCGATAACCGACACATGGAACCTGTATACTGATAACCGACACATGGAACCTGTATACTGATAACCGACACATGGAACCTGTATACTGATAACCGACACAGTGAACCTGTATACTGATAACCGACACATGGAACCTGTATACTGATAACCGACACATGGAACCTGTATACTGATAACCGACACAGTGAACCGGTATACTGATAACCGACACAGTGAACCGGTATACCGATAACCGACGCATGGAACCTGTATACCGATAACCGACGCATGGAACCGGTATACTGATAACCGACACAGTGAACCTGTATACTGATAACCGACACAGTGAACCTGTATACTGATAACCGACACATGGAACCTGTATACTGATAACCGACACATGGAACCTGTATACCGATAACCGACACATGGAACCTGTATACTGATAACCGACACATGGAACCTGTATACCGATAACCGACACATGGAACCTGTATACTGATAACCGACACAGTGAACCTGTATACTGATAACCGACACAGGGAACCTGTATACTGATAACCGACACATGGAACCTGTATACTGATAACCGACACATGGAACCTGTATACTGATAACCGACACAGTGAACCTGTATACTGATAACCGACACAGTGAACCTGTATACTGATAACCGACACATGGAACCTGTATACCGATAACCGACACATGGAACCTGTATACTGATAACCGACACAGTGAACCGGTATACTGATAACCGACACAGTGAACCGGTATACTGATAACCGACACATGGAACCTGTATACTGATAACCGACACATGGAACCTGTATACTGATAACCGACACAGTGAACCGGTATACTGATAACCGACACATGGAACCTGTATACTGATAACCGACACAGTGAACCTGTATACTGATAACCGACACAGGGAACCTGTATACTGATAACCGACACAGGGAACCTGTATACTGATAACCGACACAGGGAACCTGTATACTGATAACCGACACAGGGAACCTGTATACTGATAACCGACACATGGAACCTGTATACTGATAACCGACACAGTGAACCTGTATACCGATAACCGACACATGGAACCTGTATACTGATAACCGACACATGGAACCGGTATACCGATAACCGACACATGGAACCTGTATACCGATAACCGACACATGGAACCTGTATACCGATAACCGACACATGGAACCTGTATACTGATAACCGACACATGGAACCTGTATACTGATAACCGACACAGTGAACCTGTATACTGATAACCGACACAGGGAACCGGTATACTGATAACCGACACATGGAACCGGTATACTGATAACCGACACATGGAACCTGTATACTGATAACCGACACATGGAACCTGTATACTGATAACCGACACATGGAACCGGTATACTGATAACCGACACATGGAACCTGTATACCGATAACCGACACATGGAACCTGTATACTGATAACCGACACATGGAACCTGTATACTGATAACCGACACATGGAACCTGTATACTGATAACCGACACATGGAACCTGTATACTGATAACCGACACAGGGAACCGGTATACTGATAACCGACACAGGGAACCTGTATACTGATAACCGACACAGTGAACCGGTATACTGATAACCGACACATGGAACCTGTATACTGATAACCGACACAGTGAACCTGTATACTGATAACCGACACAGTGAACCTGTATACTGATAACCGACACAGTGAACCGGTATACTGATAACCGACACATGGAACCTGTATACCGATAACCGACACATGGAACCTGTATACCGATAACCGACACAGTGAACCTGTATACCGATAACCGACACAGGGAACCTGTATACTGATAACCGACACATGGAACCTGTATACTGATAACCGACACATGGAACCTGTATACTGATAACCGACACATGGAACCTGTATACTGATAACCGACACAGTGAACCTGTATACTGATAACCGACACAGTGAACCTGTATACTGATAACCGACACATGGAACCTGTATACTGATAACCGACACATGGAACCTGTATACTGATAACCGACACAGGGAACCGGTATACTGATAACCGACACAGGGAACCTGTATACTGATAACCGACACAGTGAACCGGTATACTGATAACCGACACATGGAACCTGTATACTGATAACCGACACAGTGAACCTGTATACTGATAACCGACACAGTGAACCTGTATACTGATAACCGACACATGGAACCTGTATACTGATAACCGACACATGGAACCGGTATACTGATAACCGACACATGGAACCTGTATACTGATAACCGACACAGTGAACCGGTATACTGATAACCGACACAGTGAACCTGTATACTGATAACCGACACATGGAACCTGTATACTGATAACCGACACATGGAACCTGTATACTGATAACCGACACAGTGAACCTGTATACTGATAACCGACACATGGAACCGGTATACCGATAACCGACACATGGAACCTGTATACTGATAACCGACACATGGAACCTGTATACTGATAACCGACACATGGAACCTGTATACTGATAACCGACACAGTGAACCGGTATACTGATAACCGACACATGGAACCTGTATACTGATAACCGACACAGTGAACCTGTATACTGATAACCGACACATGGAACCTGTATACTGATAACCGACACATGGAACCTGTATACTGATAACCGACACAGTGAACCTGTATACTGATAACCGACACATGGAACCTGTATACTGATAACCGACACATGGAACCTGTATACTGATAACCGACACAGTGAACCGGTATACTGATAACCGACACAGTGAACCGGTATACCGATAACCGACGCATGGAACCTGTATACCGATAACCGACGCATGGAACCGGTATACTGATAACCGACACAGTGAACCTGTATACTGATAACCGACACAGTGAACCTGTATACTGATAACCGACACATGGAACCTGTATACTGATAACCGACACATGGAACCTGTATACCGATAACCGACACATGGAACCTGTATACTGATAACCGACACATGGAACCTGTATACCGATAACCGACACATGGAACCTGTATACTGATAACCGACACATGGAACCTGTATACTGATAACCGACACATGGAACCTGTATACTGATAACCGACACAGTGAACCTGTATACTGATAACCGACACATGGAACCTGTATACTGATAACCGACACATGGAACCTGTATACTGATAACCGACACAGTGAACCGGTATACTGATAACCGACACAGTGAACCGGTATACCGATAACCGACGCATGGAACCTGTATACCGATAACCGACGCATGGAACCGGTATACTGATAACCGACACAGTGAACCTGTATACTGATAACCGACACAGTGAACCTGTATACTGATAACCGACACATGGAACCTGTATACTGATAACCGACACATGGAACCTGTATACCGATAACCGACACATGGAACCTGTATACTGATAACCGACACATGGAACCTGTATACCGATAACCGACACATGGAACCTGTATACTGATAACCGACACAGTGAACCTGTATACTGATAACCGACACAGGGAACCTGTATACTGATAACCGACACATGGAACCTGTATACTGATAACCGACACATGGAACCTGTATACTGATAACCGACACAGTGAACCTGTATACTGATAACCGACACAGTGAACCTGTATACTGATAACCGACACATGGAACCTGTATACCGATAACCGACACATGGAACCTGTATACTGATAACCGACACAGTGAACCGGTATACTGATAACCGACACAGTGAACCGGTATACTGATAACCGACACATGGAACCTGTATACTGATAACCGACACATGGAACCTGTATACTGATAACCGACACAGTGAACCGGTATACTGATAACCGACACATGGAACCTGTATACTGATAACCGACACAGTGAACCTGTATACTGATAACCGACACAGGGAACCTGTATACTGATAACCGACACAGGGAACCTGTATACTGATAACCGACACAGGGAACCTGTATACTGATAACCGACACAGGGAACCTGTATACTGATAACCGACACATGGAACCTGTATACTGATAACCGACACAGTGAACCTGTATACCGATAACCGACACATGGAACCTGTATACTGATAACCGACACATGGAACCGGTATACCGATAACCGACACATGGAACCTGTATACCGATAACCGACACATGGAACCTGTATACCGATAACCGACACATGGAACCTGTATACTGATAACCGACACATGGAACCTGTATACTGATAACCGACACAGTGAACCTGTATACTGATAACCGACACAGGGAACCGGTATACTGATAACCGACACATGGAACCGGTATACTGATAACCGACACATGGAACCTGTATACTGATAACCGACACATGGAACCTGTATACTGATAACCGACACATGGAACCGGTATACTGATAACCGACACATGGAACCTGTATACCGATAACCGACACATGGAACCTGTATACTGATAACCGACACATGGAACCTGTATACTGATAACCGACACATGGAACCTGTATACTGATAACCGACACATGGAACCTGTATACTGATAACCGACACAGGGAACCGGTATACTGATAACCGACACAGGGAACCTGTATACTGATAACCGACACAGTGAACCGGTATACTGATAACCGACACATGGAACCTGTATACTGATAACCGACACAGTGAACCTGTATACTGATAACCGACACAGTGAACCTGTATACTGATAACCGACACAGTGAACCGGTATACTGATAACCGACACATGGAACCTGTATACCGATAACCGACACATGGAACCTGTATACCGATAACCGACACAGTGAACCTGTATACCGATAACCGACACAGGGAACCTGTATACTGATAACCGACACATGGAACCTGTATACTGATAACCGACACATGGAACCTGTATACTGATAACCGACACATGGAACCTGTATACTGATAACCGACACAGTGAACCTGTATACTGATAACCGACACAGTGAACCTGTATACTGATAACCGACACATGGAACCTGTATACTGATAACCGACACATGGAACCTGTATACTGATAACCGACACAGGGAACCGGTATACTGATAACCGACACAGGGAACCTGTATACTGATAACCGACACAGTGAACCGGTATACTGATAACCGACACATGGAACCTGTATACTGATAACCGACACAGTGAACCTGTATACTGATAACCGACACAGTGAACCTGTATACTGATAACCGACACATGGAACCTGTATACTGATAACCGACACATGGAACCGGTATACTGATAACCGACACATGGAACCTGTATACTGATAACCGACACAGTGAACCGGTATACTGATAACCGACACAGTGAACCTGTATACTGATAACCGACACATGGAACCTGTATACTGATAACCGACACATGGAACCTGTATACTGATAACCGACACAGTGAACCGGTATACTGATAACCGACACAGTGAACCGGTATACCGATAACCGACACATGGAACCTGTATACTGATAACCGACACAGTGAACCTGTATACTGATAACCGACACATGGAACCTGTATACTGATAACCGACACATGGAACCTGTATACTGATAACCGACACATGGAACCTGTATACTGATAACCGACACATGGAACCTGTATACCGATAACCGACACATGGAACCTGTATACCGATAACCGACACATGGAACCTGTATACTGATAACCGACACATGGAACCTGTATACCGATAACCGACACATGGAACCTGTATACCGATAACCGACACATGGAACCTGTATACCGATAACCGACACATGGAACCTGTATACTGATAACCGACACATGGAACCGGTATACTGATAACCGACACATGGAACCTGTATACTGATAACCGACACAGTGAACCGGTATACTGATAACCGACACAGTGAACCTGTATACTGATAACCGACACATGGAACCTGTATACTGATAACCGACACATGGAACCTGTATACTGATAACCGACACAGTGAACCGGTATACCGATAACCGACACATGGAACCTGTATACTGATAACCGACACAGTGAACCTGTATACTGATAACCGACACAGTGAACCGGTATACCGATAACCGACACATGGAACCTGTATACTGATAACCGACACAGTGAACCTGTATACTGATAACCGACACATGGAACCTGTATACTGATAACCGACACATGGAACCTGTATACTGATAACCGACACATGGAACCTGTATACTGATAACCGACACAGTGAACCGGTATACCGATAACCGACACATGGAACCTGTATACTGATAACCGACACAGTGAACCTGTATACTGATAACCGACACAGTGAACCGGTATACCGATAACCGACACATGGAACCTGTATACTGATAACCGACACAGTGAACCTGTATACTGATAACCGACACATGGAACCTGTATACTGATAACCGACACATGGAACCTGTATACTGATAACCGACACATGGAACCTGTATGCTGATAACCGACACAGTGAACCGGTATACCGATAACCGACACATGGAACCTGTATACTGATAACCGACACAGTGAACCTGTATACCGATAACCGACACATGGAACCGGTATACCGATAACCGACACATGGAACCGGTATACTGATAACCGACACATGGAACCTGTATACTGATAACCGACACATGGAACCTGTATACCGATAACCGACACATGGAACCTGTATACCGATAACCGACACATGGAACCTGTATACTGATAACCGACACATGGAACCTGTATACTGATAACCGACACATGGAACCTGTATACTGATAACCGACACAGGGAACCTGTATACCGATAACCGACACATGGAACCGGTATACCGATAACCGACACATGGAACCTGTATACTGATAACCGACACAGTGAACCTGTATACTGATAACCGACACATGGAACCGGTAAACCGATAACCGACACATGGAACCTGTATACTGATAACCGACACATGGAACCTGTATACTGATAACCGACACATGGAACCTGTATACTGATAACCGACACATGGAACCTGTATACTGATAACCGACACATGGAACCTGTATACTGATAACCGACACATGGAACCGGTATACTGATAACCGACACATGGAACCTGTATACTGATAACCGACACATGGAACCTGTATACTGATAACCGACACATGGAACCTGTATACCGATAACCGACACAGGGAACCTGTATACTGATAACCGACACAGTGAACCGGTATACCGATAACCGACACATGGAACCGGTATACCGATAACCGACGCAGTGAACCTGTATACTGATAACCGACACAGTGAACCTGTATACTGATAACCGACACATGGAACCGGTAAACCGATAACCGACACATGGAACCGGTATACCGATAACCGACACAGTGAACCGGTATACTGATAACCGACACATGGAACCTGTATACTGATAACCGACACATGGAACCTGTATACTGATAACCGACACATGGAACCTGTATACCGATAACCGACACAGGGAACCTGTATACTGATAACCGACATATGGAACCTGTATACTGATAACCGACACATGGAACCTGTATACTGATAACCGACACATGGAACCTGTATACCGATAACCGACACATGGAACCTGTATACTGATAACCGACACAGTGAACCTGTATACTGATAACCGACACATGGAACCTGTATACTGATAACCGACACATGGAACCTGTATACTGATAACCGACACATGGAACCTGTATACTGATAACCGACACATGGAACCTGTATACTGATAACCGACACAGTGAACCTGTATACTGATAACCGACACATGGAACCTGTATACTGATAACCGACACATGGAACCTGTATACTGATAACCGACACAGTGAACCTGTATACTGATAACCGACACATGGAACCTGTATACCGATAACCGACACATGGAACCTGTATACTGATAACCGACACAGGGAACCTGTATACTGATAACCGACACATGGAACCTGTATACTGATAACCGACACATGGAACCTGTATACTGATAACCGACACAGGGAACCTGTATACTGATAACCGACACATGGAACCGGTAAACCGATAACCGACACATGGAACCGGTATACCGATAACCGACACAGTGAACCTGTATACTGATAACCGACACATGGAACCTGTATACTGATAACCGACACATGGAACCTGTATACTGATAACCGACACATGGAACCTGTATACTGATAACCGACACAGTGAACCTGTATACTGATAACCGACACATGGAACCTGTATACTGATAACCGACACATGGAACCTGTATACTGATAACCGACACAGTGAACCTGTATACTGATAACCGACACATGGAACCTGTATACCGATAACCGACACATGGAACCTGTATACTGATAACCGACACAGGGAACCTGTATACTGATAACCGACACAGTGAACCTGTATACCGATAACCGACACATGGAACCTGTATACTGATAACCGACACATGGAACCTGTATACTGATAACCGACACATGGAACCTGTATACTGATAACCGACACAGTGAACCTGTATACTGATAACCGACACAGTGAACCTGTATACTGATAACCGACACATGGAACCTGTATACCGATAACCGACACATGGAACCGGTATACCGATAACCGACACATGGAACCGGTATACCGATAACCGACACATGGAACCTGTATACCGATAACCGACACATGGAACCTGTATACCGATAACCGACACATGGAACCGGTATACCGATAACCGACACATGGAACCTGTATACTGATAACCGACACATGGAACCTGTATACCGATAACCGACACAGTGAACCTGTATACCGATAACCGACACAGTGAACCTGTATACTGATAACCGACACAGTGAACCTGTATACCGATAACCGACACATGGAACCGGTATACCGATAACCGACACAGGGAACCGGTATACCGATAACCGACACATGGAACCTGTATACCGATAACCGACACATGGAACCTGTATACCGATAACCGACACAGGGAACCTGTATACTGATAACCGACAGGGAACCTGTATACTGATAACCGACACATGGAACCTGTATACTGATAACCGACACATGGAACCGGTATACCGATAACCGACACATGGAACCGGTATACCGATAACCGACACATGGAACCGGTATACCGATAACCGACACATGGAACCGGTATACCGAAACCCAACACATGGAACCGGTATACCGATAACCGACACAGTGAACCGGTATACCGATAACCAACACAGTGAACCTGTATACCGATAACCGACACATGGAACCTGTATACCGATAACCGACACATGGAACCTGTATACCGATAACCGACACATGGAACCTGTCTACCGATAACCGACACAGTGAACCTGTATACTGATAACCGACACATGGAACCTGTATACCGATAACCGACACAGTGAACCTGTATACTGATAACCGACACATGGAACCTGTATACCGATAACCGACACAGGGAACCGGTATACCGATAACCGACACAGGGAACCGGTATACTGATAACCGACACAGTGAACCTGTATACCGATAACCGACACAGGGAACCTGTATACTGATAACCGACACAGTGAACCTGTATACCGATAACCGACACAGGGAACCTGTATACTGATAACCGACACATGGAACCTGTATACTGATAACCGACACAGTGAACCTGTATACCGATAACCGACACAGGGAACCTGTATACTGATAACCGACACATGGAACCTGTATACCGATAACCGACACAGGGAACCTGTATACTGATAACCGACACATGGAACCTGTATACTGATAACCGACACAGTGAACCTGTATACCGATAACCGACACATGGAACCTGTATACCGATAACCGACACATGGAACCGGTATACCGATAACCGACACAGTGAACCTGTATACCGATAACCGACACATGGAACCTGTATACCGATAACCGACACATGGAACCGGTATACTGATAACCGACACATGGAACCTGTATACCGATAACCGACACATGGAACCTGTATACCGATAACCGACACATGGAACCTGTATACCGATAACCGACACATGGAACCTGTATACTGATAACCGACACATGGAACCTGTATACTGATAACCGACACATGGAACCTGTATACCGATAACCGACACAGGGAACCGGTATACCGATAACCGACACATGGAACCGGTATACCGATAACCGACACATGGAACCGGTATACCGATAACCGACACATGGAACCTGTATACCGATAACCGACACATGGAACCTGTATACTGATAACCGACAGGGAACCTGTATACTGATAACCGACACATGGAACCTGTATACTGATAACCGACACATGGAACCTGTATACTGATAACCGACACATGGAACCGGTATACCGATAACCGACACATGGAACCGGTATACCGATAACCGACACAGGGAACCTGTATACCGATAACCGACACATGGAACCGGTATACCGATAACCGACACAGTGAACCTGTATACCGATAACCGACACATGGAACCTGTATACCGATAACCGACACATGGAACCTGTATACTGATAACCGACACATGGAACCTGTATACCGATAACCGACACAGGGAACCGGTATACCGATAACCGACACATGGAACCGGTATACCGATAACCGACACATGGAACCGGTATACCGATAACCGACACATGGAACCTGTATACTGATAACCGACACATGGAACCTGTATACTGATAACCGACAGGGAACCTGTATACTGATAACCGACACATGGAACCTGTATAATGATAACCGACAGGGAACCTGTATACTGATAACCGACACATGGAACCTGTATACTGATAACCGACACATGGAACCGGTATACCGATAACCGACACATGGAACCGGTATACCGAAACCCAACACATGGAACCGGTATACCGATAACCGACACAGTGAACCGGTATACCGATAACCAACACAGTGAACCGGTATACCGATAACCGACACATGGAACCTGTATACCGATAACCGACACAGGGAACCGGTATACCGATAACCGACACATGGAACCTGTATACCGATAACCGACACAGTGAACCTGTATACCGATAACCGACACATGGAACCTGTATACCGATAACCGACACAGTGAACCTGTATACCGATAACCGACACATGGAACCGGTATACTGATAACCGACACAGGGAACCGGTATACCGATAACCGACACATGGAACCTGTATACCGATAACCGACACATGGAACCTGTATACCGATAACCGACACATGGAACCTGTATACCGATAACCGACACAGGGAACCGGTATACCGATAACCGACACATGGAACCGGTATACCGATAACCGACACATGGAACCGGTATACTGATAACCGACACAGGGAACCTGTATACTGATAACCGACACATGGAACCTGTATACTGATAACCGACACATGGAACCTGTATACCGATAACCGACACATGGAACCGGTATACCGATAACCGACACATGGAACCGGTATACCGATAACCGACACATGGAACCGGTATACCGAAACCCAACACATGGAACCGGTATACCGAAACCCAACACATGGAACCGGTATACCGATAACCGACACAGTGAACCTGTATACTGATAACCGACACAGTGAACCTGTATACTGATAACCGACACAGGGAACCTGTATACTGATAACCGACACAGGGAACCTGTATACTGATAACCGACACAGTGAACCTGTATACCGATAACCGACACAGTGAACCTGTATACCGATAACCGACACATGGAACCTGTATACCGATAACCGACACATGGAACCGGTATACCGATAACCGACACATGGAACCTGTATACCGATAACCGACACAGTGAACCTGTATACCGATAACCGACACATGGAACCGGTATACCGATAACCTACACATGGAACCGGTATACCGATAACCGACACAGGGAACCGGTATACCGATAACCGACACAGTGAACCGGTATACTGATAACCGACACAGTGAACCTGTATACTGATAACCGACACATGGAACCGGTATACCGATAACCGACACAGGGAACCGGTATACCGATAACCGACACATGGAACCGGTATACCGATAACCGACACATGGAACCGGTATACCGATAACCGACACATGGAACCTGTATACTGATAACCGACAGGGAACCTGTATACTGATAACCGACACATGGAACCTGTATACCGATAACCGACACATGGAACCGGTATACCGATAACCGACACATGGAACCGGTATACCGAAACCCAACACATGGAACCGGTATACCGAAACCCAACACATGGAACCGGTATACCGATAACCGACACAGTGAACCGGTATACCGATAACCAACACAGTGAACCTGTATACCGATAACCGACACATGGAACCTGTATACCGATAACCGACACAGGGAACCGGTATACCGATAACCGACACATGGAACCGGTATACCGATAACCGACACATGGAACCTGTATACCGATAACCGACACATGGAACCTGTATACCGATAACCGACACAGGGAACCTGTATACTGATAACCGACACATGGAACCTGTATACTGATAACCGACACAGTGAACCTGTATACCGATAACCGACACATGGAACCTGTATACCGATAACCGACACATGGAACCGGTATACCGATAACCGACACAGTGAACCTGTATACCGATAACCGACACATGGAACCTGTATACCGATAACCGACACATGGAACCTGTATACCGATAACCGACACATGGAACCTGTATACCGATAACCGACACATAGAACCTGTATACTGATAACCGACACATGGAACCTGTATACTGATAACCGACACATGGAACCTGTATACCGATAACCGACACAGGGAACCGGTATACCGATAACCGACACATGGAACCGGTATACCGATAACCGACACATGGAACCGGTATACCAATAACCGACACATGGAACCTGTATACCGATAACCGACACATGGAACCTGTATACTGATAACCGACAGGGAACCTGTATACTGATAACCGACACATGGAACCTGTATACTGATAACCGACACATGGAACCTGTATACTGATAACCGACACATGGAACCGGTATACCGATAACCGACACATGGAACCGGTATACCGATAACCGACACAGGGAACCTGTATACCGATAACCGACACATGGAACCGGTATACCGATAACCGACACAGTGAACCTGTATACCGATAACCGACACATGGAACCTGTATACCGATAACCGACACATGGAACCTGTATACTGATAACCGACACATGGAACCTGTATACCGATAACCGACACAGGGAACCGGTATACCGATAATCGACACATGGAACCGGTATACCGATAACCGACACATGGAACCGGTATACCGATAACCGACACATGGAACCTGTATACTGATAACCGACACATGGAACCTGTATACTGATAACCGACAGGGAACCTGTATACTGATAACCGACACATGGAACCTGTATACTGATAACCGACAGGGAACCTGTATACTGATAACCGACACATGGAACCTGTATACTGATAACCGACACATGGAACCGGTATACCGATAACCGACACATGGAACCGGTATACCGAAACCCAACACATGGAACCGGTATACCGATAACCGACACAGTGAACCGGTATACCGATAACCAACACAGTGAACCGGTATACCGATAACCGACACATGGAACCTGTATACCGATAACCGACACAGGGAACCGGTATACCGATAACCGACACATGGAACCTGTATACCGATAACCGACACAGTGAACCTGTATACCGATAACCGACACATGGAACCTGTATACCGATAACCGACACAGTGAACCTGTATACCGATAACCGACACATGGAACCGGTATACTGATAACCGACACAGGGAACCGGTATACCGATAACCGACACATGGAACCTGTATACCGATAACCGACACATGGAACCTGTATACCGATAACCGACACATGGAACCTGTATACCGATAACCGACACAGGGAACCGGTATACCGATAACCGACACATGGAACCGGTATACCGATAACCGACACATGGAACCGGTATACTGATAACCGACACAGGGAACCTGTATACTGATAACCGACACATGGAACCTGTATACTGATAACCGACACATGGAACCTGTATACCGATAACCGACACATGGAACCGGTATACCGATAACCGACACATGGAACCGGTATACCGATAACCGACACATGGAACCGGTATACCGAAACCCAACACATGGAACCGGTATACCGAAACCCAACACATGGAACCGGTATACCGATAACCGACACAGTGAACCTGTATACCGATAACCGACACAGTGAACCTGTATACTGATAACCGACACAGGGAACCTGTATACTGATAACCGACACAGGGAACCTGTATACTGATAACCGACACAGTGAACCTGTATACCGATAACCGACACAGTGAACCTGTATACTGATAACCGACACATGGAACCTGTATACCGATAACCGACACATGGAACCGGTATACCGATAACCGACACATGGAACCTGTATACCGATAACCGACACAGTGAACCTGTATACCGATAACCGACACATGGAACCGGTATACCGATAACCGACACATGGAACCGGTATACCGATAACCGACACAGGGAACCGGTATACCGATAACCGACACAGTGAACCGGTATACTGATAACCGACACAGTGAACCTGTATACTGATAACCGACACATGGAACCGGTATACCGATAACCGACACAGGGAACCGGTATACCGATAAACGACACATGGAACCGGTATACCGATAACCGACACATGGAACCGGTATACCGATAACCGACACATGGAACCTGTATACCGATAACCGACACATGGAACCTGTATACTGATAACCGACAGGGAACCTGTATACTGATAACCGACACATGGAACCTGTATACTGATAACCGACACATGGAACCGGTATACCGATAACCGACACATGGAACCGGTATACCGAAACCCAACACATGGAACCGGTATACCGAAACCCAACACATGGAACCGGTATACCGATAACCGACACAGTGAACCGGTATACCGATAACCAACACAGTGAACCTGTATACCGATAACCGACACATGGAACCTGTATACCGATAACCGACACAGGGAACCGGTATACCGATAACCGACACATGGAACCGGTATACCGATAACCGACACATGGAACCTGTATACCGATAACCGACACAGTGAACCGGTATACCGATAACCGACACAGTGAACCTGTATACCGATAACCGACACATGGAACCTGTATACCGATAACCGACACATGGAACCGGTATACCGATAACCGACACAGTGAACCTGTATACCGATAACCGACACATGGAACCTGTATACCGATAACCGACACATGGAACCTGTATACCGATAACCGACACAGGGAACCGGTATACCGATAACCGACACATGGAACCAGTATACCGATAACCGACACATGGAACCGGTATACCGATAACCGACACATGGAACCTGTATACCGATAACCGACACATGGAACCTGTATACTGATAACCGACAGGGAACCTGTATACTGATAACCGACACATGGAACCTGTATACTGATAACCGACACATGGAACCGGTATACCGATAACCGACACATGGAACCGGTATACCGATAACCGACACAGGGAACCTGTATACCGATAACCGACACATGGAACCGGTATACCGATAACCGACACAGTGAACCTGTATACCGATAACCGACACATGGAACCTGTATACCGATAACCGACACATGGAACCTGTATACTGATAACCGACACATGGAACCTGTATACCGATAACCGACACAGGGAACCGGTATACCGATAACCGACACATGGAACCGGTATACCGATAACCGACACATGGAACCGGTATACCGATAACCGACACATGGAACCTGTATACCGATAACCGACACATGGAACCTGTATACTGATAACCGACAGGGAACCTGTATACTGATAACCAACACATGGAACCTGTATACTGATAACCGACACATGGAACCGGTATACCGATAACCGACACATGGAACCGGTATACCGAAACCCAACACATGGAACCGGTATACCGAAACCCAACACATGGAACCGGTATACCGATAACCGACACAGTGAACCGGTATACCGATAACCAACATAGTGAACCTGTATACCGATAACCGACACATGGAACCTGTATACCGATAACCGACACAGGGAACCGGTATACCGATAACCGACACATGGAACCTGTATACCGATAACCGACACATGGAACCTGTATACCGATAACCGACACATGGAACCTGTATACCGATAACCGACACAGGGAACCGGTATACCGATAACCGACACATGGAACCGGTATACCGATAACCGACACATGGAACCGGTATACTGATAACCGACACAGGGAACCTGTATACTGATAACCGACACATGGAACCTGTATACTGATAACCGACACATGGAACCGGTATACCGATAACCGACACATGGAACCGGTATACCGATAACCGACACATGGAACCTGTATACTGATAACCGACACATGGAACCGGTATACCGAAACCCAACACATGGAACCGGTATACCGAAACCCAACACATGGAACCGGTATACCGATAACCGACACAGTGAACCTGTATACTGATAACCGACACAGTGAACCTGTATACTGATAACCGACACAGGGAACCTGTATACTGATAACCGACACAGGGAACCTGTATACTGATAACCGACACAGTGAACCTGTATACCGATAACCGACACAGTGAACCTGTATACTGATAACCGACACATGGAACCTGTATACCGATAACCGACACATGGAACCGGTATACCGATAACCGACACATGGAACCTGTATACCGATAACCGACACAGTGAACCTGTATACCGATAACCGACACATGGAACCGGTATACCGATAACCGACACATGGAACCGGTATACCGATAACCGACACAGGGAACCGGTATACCGATAACCGACACAGTGAACCGGTATACTGATAACCGACACAGTGAACCTGTATACTGATAACCGACACATGGAACCGGTATACCGATAACCGACACAGGGAACCGGTATACCGATAACCGACACATGGAACCGGTATACCGATAACCGACACATGGAACCGGTATACCGATAACCGACACATGGAACCTGTATACCGATAACCGACACATGGAACCTGTATACTGATAACCGACAGGGAACCTGTATACTGATAACCGACACATGGAACCTGTATACTGATAACCGACACATGGAACCGGTATACCGATAACCGACACATGGAACCGGTATACCGAAACCCAACACATGGAACCGGTATACCGAAACCCAACACATGGAACCGGTATACCGATAACCGACACAGTGAACCGGTATACCGATAACCAACACAGTGAACCTGTATACCGATAACCGACACATGGAACCTGTATACCGATAACCGACACAGGGAACCGGTATACCGATAACCGACACATGGAACCTGTATACCGATAACCGACACATGGAACCTGTATACCGATAACCGACACAGGGAACCGGTATACCGATAACCGACACATGGAACCGGTATACCGATAACCGACACATGGAACCGGTATACCGATAACCGACACAGGGAACCTGTATACTGATAACCGACACATGGAACCTGTATACTGATAACCGACACATGGAACCGGTATACCGATAACCGACACATGGAACCGGTATACCGATAACCGACACATGGAACCGGTATACCGATAACCGACACATGGAACCGGTATACCGAAACCCAACACATGGAACCGGTATACCGAAACCCAACACATGGAACCGGTATACCGATAACCGACACAGTGAACCTGTATACTGATAACCGACACAGTGAACCTGTATACTGATAACCGACACAGGGAACCTGTATACTGATAACCGACACAGGGAACCTGTATACCGATAACCGACACAGTGAACCTGTATACCGATAACCGACACATGGAACCTGTATACCGATAACCGACACATGGAACCGGTATACCGATAACCGACACATGGAACCTGTATACCGATAACCGACACAGTGAACCTGTATACCGATAACCGACACATGGAACCGGTATACCGATAACCGACACATGGAACCGGTATACCGATAACCGACACAGGGAACCGGTATACCGATAACCGACACAGTGAACCGGTATACCGATAACCGACACAGTGAACCTGTATACTGATAACCGACACATGGAACCGGTATACCGATAACCGACACATGGAACCGGTATACCGATAACCGACACATGGAACCGGTATACCGATAACCGACACATGGAACCGGTATACCGATAACCGACACATGGAACCTGTATACTGATAACCGACACATGGAACCTGTATACCGATAACCGACACATGGAACCGGTATACCGATAACCGACACATGGAACCGGTATACCGATAACCGACACATGGAACCTGTATACTGATAACCGACACAGTGAACCGGTATACCGATAACCGACACATGGAACCTGTATACCGATAACCGACACATGGAACCGGTATACCGATAACCGACACATGGAACCTGTATACTGATAACCGACACATGGAACCGGTATACCGATAACCGACACATGGAACCTGTATACTGATAACCGACACAGTGAACCTGTATACTGATAACCGACACATGGAACCGGTATACCGATAACCGACACATGGAACCGGTATACCGATAACCGACACATGGAACCGGTATACCGATAACCGACACATGGAACCTGTATACTGATAACCGACACATGGAACCTGTATACCGATAACCGACACATGGAACCGGTATACCGATAACCGACACATGGAACCGGTATACTGATAACCGACATATGGAACCGGTATACCGATAACCGACACATGGAACCTGTATACCGATAACCGACACAGTGAACCTGTATACTGATAACCGACACATGGAACCTGTATACTGATAACCGACACATGGAACCTGTATACTGATAACCGACACATGGAACCTGTATACCGATAACCAACACATGGAACCTGTATACCGATAACCGACACATGGAACCTGTATACTGATAACCGACACATGGAACCTGTATACTGATAACCGACACATGGAACCTGTATACCGATAACCGACACATGGAACCTGTATACCGATAACCGACACATGGAACCTGTATACTGATAACCGACACATGGAACCTGTATACCGATAACCGACACATGGAACCTGTATACCGATAACCGACACATGGAACCGGTATACCGATAACCGACACATGGAACCTGTATACCGATAACCGACACAGTGAACCTGTATACTGATAACCGACACATGGAACCTGTATACCGATAACCGACACATGGAACCGGTATACTGATAACCGACACATGGAACCTGTATACCGATAACCGACACATGGAACCTGTATACCGATAACCGACACATGGAACCGGTATACCGATAACCGACACATGGAACCGGTATACCGATAACCGACACATGGAACCTGTATACCGATAACCGACACATGGAACCGGTATACTGATAACCGACACAGTGAACCTGTATACCGATAACCGACACAGTGAACCTGTATACTGATAACCGACACAGTGAACCTGTATACTGATAACCGACACATGGAACCTGTATACCGATAACCGACACATGGAACCTGTATACCGATAACCGACACATGGAACCTGTATACTGATAACCGACACATGGAACCTGTATACCGATAACCGACACAGTGAACCTGTATACCGATAACCGACACATGGAACCTGTATACCGATAACCGACACATGGAACCTGTATACTGATAACCGACACATGGAACCGGTATACCGATAACCGACACATGGAACCGGTATACCGATAACCGACACATGGAACCGGTATACCGATAACCGACACATGGAACCGGTATACCGATAACCGACACATGGAACCTGTATACTGATAACCGACACATGGAACCTGTATACTGATAACCGACACATGGAACCGGTATACCGATAACCGACACATGGAACCGGTATACCGATAACCGACACATGGAACCTGTATACTGATAACCGACACAGTGAACCGGTATACCGATAACCGACACATGGAACCTGTATACCGATAACCGACACATGGAACCGGTATACCGATAACCGACACATGGAACCTGTATACTGATAACCGACACATGGAACCGGTATACCGATAACCGACACATGGAACCTGTATACTGATAACCGACACAGTGAACCTGTATACTGATAACCGACACATGGAAGCGGTATACCGATAACCGACACATGGAACCGGTATACCGATAACCGACACATGGAACCGGTATACCGATAACCGACACATGGAACCTGTATACTGATAACCGACACATGGAACCTGTATACCGATAACCGACACATGGAACCGGTATACCGATAACCGACACATGGAACCAGTATACTGATAACCGACACATGGAACCGGTATACCGATAACCGACACATGGAACCTGTATACCGATAACCGACACAGTGAACCTGTATACTGATAACCGACACATGGAACCTGTATACTGATAACCGACACATGGAACCTGTATACTGATAACCGACACATGGAACCTGTATACCGATAACCGACACATGGAACCTGTATACCGATAACCGACACATGGAACCGGTGTACCGATAACCGACACATGGAACCGGTATACCGATAACCGACACATGGAACCTGTATACTGATAACCGACACAGTGAACCTGTATACTGATAACCGACACATGGAACCTGTATACCGATAACCGACACATGGAACCGGTATACTGATAACCGACACATGGAACCTGTATACCGATAACCGACACATGGAACCTGTATACCGATAACCGACACATGGAACCGGTATACCGATAACCGACACATGGAACCGGTATACCGATAACCGACACATGGAACCTGTATACCGATAACCGACACATGGAACCGGTATACTGATAACCGACACAGTGAACCTGTATACCGATAACCGACACAGTGAACCTGTATACTGATAACCGACACATGGAACCTGTATACCGATAACCGACACATGGAACCTGTATACCGATAACCGACACATGGAACCTGTATACTGATAACCGACACATGGAACCGGTATACTGATAACCGACACATGGAACCTGTATACTGATAACCGACACATGGAACCGGTATACCGATAACCGACACAGGGAACCTGTATACCGATAACCGACACATGGAACCGGTATACCGATAACCGACACATGGAACCTGTATACTGATAACCGACACAGTGAACCTGTATACTGATAACCGACACATGGAACCTGTATACCGATAACCGACACATGGAACCGGTATACCGATAACCGACACAGTGAACCTGTATACTGATAACCGACACATGGAACCGGTATACCGATAACCGACACATGGAACCTGTATACTGATAACCGACACATGGAACCGGTATACCGATAACCGACACATGGAACCTGTATACCGATAACCGACACATGGAACCGGTATACTGATAACCGACACAGTGAACCTGTATACTGATAACCGACACATGGAACCTGTATACCGATAACCGACACATGGAACCGGTATACTGATAACCGACACAGTGAACCTGTATACTGATAACCGACACATGGAACCTGTATACCGATAACCGACACATGGAACCGGTATACCGATAACCGACACATGGAACCGGTATACCGATAACCGACACATGGTACCTGTATACCGATAACCGACACATGGAACCTGTATACTGATAACCGACACATGGAACCTGTATACTGATAACCGACACAGTGAACCGGTATACCGATAACCGACACATGGAACCTGTATACTGATAACCGACACATGGAACCTGTATACTGATAACCGACACATGGAACCTGTATACTGATAACCGACACATGGAACCGGTATACAGATAACCGACACATGGAACCGGTATACCGATAACCGACACATGGAACCGGTATACCGAAAACCGACACATGGAACCTGTATACCGATAACCGACACAGTGAACCTGTATACTGATAACCGACACATGGAACTGGTATACCGATAACCGACACATGGAACCTGTATACCGATAACCGACACAGGGAACCGGTATACCGATAACCGACACATGGAACCGGTATACCGATAACCGACACATGGAACCGGTATACCAAAAACCGACACATGGAACCGGTATACCGATAACCGACACATGGAACCGGTATACCGAAAACCGACACATGGAACCGATATACATTTGCAGTAAAAATACAAATCTTGGTGTCAAAATGTAGAACAACACAACCTGCAAGACAACTTTTCAACATGATCTTAACACATAAGATGCAGGGAAGTCCCAGCAGCAAGAAATAACATTGTAGCCTATACGTGTTTTTGCTAGTCAGCTGGCTGAATTATTCATTCATTCATCTTTAGCCGCTTCTCCGGGGTCAGATCGCGGTGGCAGCAAGCTAAGTAGGGCACTCCAGACCTCCCTCTCCCCAGCAACGCCCTCCAGCTCCTCCTGGGGGATCCCAAGGCGTTCCCAAGCCAGATTGGACATGTAGTCCCTCCAGCGAGTTCTGGGTCTACCCCGGGGTCTCCTCTCAGTTGGCCGTGCCCGGAAAACCTCCAAAGGAAGGCGCCCAGGAGGCATCCTGATCAGATGCCTGAACCATCTGAACTGGCTCCTTTCGACGTGAAGGAGCAGCGGCTCTACTCCGAGTTCCCTCCGCATGTCTGAGCTCCTCACCCTATCTCTAAGGCTGAGCCCAGACACCCTACGGAGGAAACTCAATCCAGCCGCTTGTATCCGCGATCTCACCCTTTCGGTCACTACCCAAAGCTCATGACCATAGGTGAGGGTTGGAACGAAGACTGACTGGTAAATTGAGAGCTTTGCCTTCCGGCTCAGCTCCCTCCTCACCACAACGGTCCGGTACAACGTCCACATTACTGCTGATGCTGCACCAATCCAGCTGTCAATCTCCCGCTCCATCCTACCCTCACTTGTGAACAAGACCCTGAGATACTTGAACTCCTTCCCTTGACTCCTTCCCTTCACTGACTAAATGATGGATCAACAAATGACCTTGTTGACATTCGCCAACACATTCAAGCTAGCTCCACAAGACTAAACATTAGCTCACATTATTACGACCATCGGGCTACCTAGCTAACTACAATGGAAATCTGTATGTATGTCTGTCCTAGGATTGTCACCTGTGATGTGGAGAAATAAGGGACCCCCCCCCACAAGCCCCCTGCCCCCTGCCACAAGTGCTACATTCTACCTTCTCCTGATGATTTTTTTGGGAAATCCAATACGCCGATACACAGTTTGAAGTGCTTGCAAGACAAAATAACAAAAGCACTTCGAATTACAACTGTAACAAACATGCTTGTATTGTACTTTAGATTTGTAATACTAACTGGTTTGACACAAACAAGACTGAAACATCACAAACACAACATTGTGTCCGTCCCAAGTAAATGGAAACCACCAGTAACTGCAAGTGACTGAGGTGCTACATTTAACTGTACAAAGCAACCACTGAGTTCGGCCTAATGGCAACGACCACGGCATCACGCTGACGTGGTCTCTCACACAGCATGCAGAGCTTGTCGGTCTGTAGCTCACCACTGACATTAACCTTCTCCACTCCGCTTGTGTAACTGGTTACTTGATGTGTTGTTCTCGGCACTCTGAAGGGCTCGTGTATGTATGAAATGGCATGTATGAAGACACGGGACACGTCGCCTCCCTGACTGATTGAATGCACGGCGCAGCGTTTTATTTCCCAGTACAAGGTGATCCTCTGTTATACGGGACGGGATTTTCTCCACAACCGTTCATCCAATCGACTGCACACTTCGCTCCCCACGCACATCAATGAGCCTCGGGCGCACAGGACACTGTCGCTGGTTCACCGGTTGTCCTTCCTTGGACTACATTTGGTAGGCACTGACCACTGCATACCGGGCACACCCCACATGACCTGCCGTTTTGGAGATGGTCTGACCCAGTCATCTAGCCCTCACCTGGGCTGTTCTGGTGGCGTCTGGACACTGCTTGGCATCCTCCTCATCATATTCTTCATCCATCCATCCATCCATCCATCCATCCATTATCTGAACCACTTATCCTTCCCCTCAGGGTCGCAGGGATGCTGGAGCCTATCCCAGCAGTCGGCACGCGGGGAGACACCCTGGACAGGCTGCCAGGCCATCACAGGGCCCACACACATACACACACACACACACATTCATACCTAGGGACAATCTAGTACGGCCGATTCCCCTGACCTACATGTCTTTGGACTGTGGGAGGAAACCGGAGCCCCCGGAGGAAACCCACACAGACACGGGGAGAACATGCAAACTCCACACAGAGGACGACCCGGGACGACCCCCAAGGTTGGACTACCCCGGGGCTCAAACCCAGGACCTTCTTGCTGTGAGGCCACCGCGCTAACCACTGGGCCACCGTGCCGCCCATATTCTTCATATATCTTATAGTTCCATTATAATTGTGGTATC